>NC_069089.1:1614122-1658659 GCF_947172395.1 Bicyclus anynana | reverse complement strand
CAGATTCAAAGAAAGCGCATGTATGTAGCAACTGAAAAAAAAATTAATAAAAAAAATTCAACCGACTTCCAAGTCAAAAAATAACCAACTAAAAAGCAAAAAATAACATCTTACCTATGTGCTAACTTCTGATCAGTTTGAAGGCGGTGCCAAGCCAGTGTTGTGTTTTAATTAAACACCATTTAACTACAACATTTCTGTGGTTCAACATACATACAGCCGAACGTAGAACCTCCTCCTTTTTGGAAGTCGGTTAAAAAGAAAAGTATTATATCATCATCATCATCATCATATCAGCCGATGGACGTCCACTGCAGTACATAGGCCTTTTGTAGCGACTTCCAAACATCACGATACTGAGCCACCTGCATCCAGCGAATTGTGGTTGTTTTTTAACCGACTTCCAAAAAGGAGGAGGTTCTACGTTCGGCTGTATGTATGTTTTTTTTTTTTTTTTTATGTATGTCCAGCGATAATTCCGTCATTTGTGTACCGATTTTGAAAATTCTTTTTTTGTTTTGAAGGGTTTGATTCCAGGGTGGTCCCATTTTTTTCATGTCAGGATCTGATGATGGCATCCTGGAGAAATCGAGGGAAACTTTCGAAAATCGTAAAGACGGCTAGTGCGTTTGTTAGTGTTTCCATAAGGTATTTTAAACCACTACAATTTTATAAAGGTCTGGAGTTGGTCTGATGATGGAGCCGATACACAGACGATGGAACTCGTCAACGATTTACAGCAGGTACCTTTTGTTTGGGCTAGATCTATTTGTATTGATGAGAACTTTCCACCTAGATGGGTTGTGACCGTATTGAGGGTCTGATGATGAAGACGAAGGACAGTTAAGAGAACTCTTCAACGGTTCCCAGTAGCTACCTTGTGTTTGGACTTGATAAATTTGTATTGATGAGAACTTTCCACCTAGATGGGTTGTGACTGTATTAGGGGTCTGGTGACGAAGATGAAGGAGAGTTAAGGTAACTCCTCGACGGTTCACAGTAGCTACCTTTGTTGGGACTTTATGAATTTGTATTGCTGAGAACTTTCCACCTAGATGGGTTGTGACTGAATTAAGGGTCTGGTATTGAAGACGAAGGACAATGAAGAGAACTTCTCGAAGGTTATTAGTACCAGTTTTGGTTACACTCAGTAGGTGTGCTAACACTAAAAATTAAAAAATAAAAATTTTAATAAAAAAATTCAACCGACTTCCAACTCAAAAATTAGCCTAAACTAAAAAGCAAAAAATAACATCTTACCTATGTGCTACCTTCTGATCAGTTTGAAGGCGGTGCCAATCCAGTGTCATGTTTTAATTAAAGCCGTTTCTGAAAGAACCACAGAAATTTTGTAATTTAAACGGCTTAAATTAAAACATCACTGGCTTGGCACCGCCTTCAAACTGATCAGAAGGTAGCACATAGGTAAGATGTTATTTTTTGCTTTTTAGTTTAGGCTAATTTTTGAGTTGGAAGTCGGTTGAATTTTTTTATTAAAATTTTTATATAGTTTTTTATTCTAGAAAATGTGTGCTAAAATTTGGTGTAATATCTTAGTGTTGTGTTAAAAAAGTTTGATTAATTTTGTAAAGTTTCTATGGGAAAGGCATATGATATAAAAAAAAAAAAAAAAAACAAAAAAACATACATACAGCCGAACGTAGAACCTCCTCCTTTTTGGAAGTCGGTTAAAAAGTGGATAAGTTTAACATTTTTATTAAAAGTAGATATTTGTTGGCGGTTTAAATATAACGGTAAGTTATTTCCTATATTCTTCCCTGCACGATGTGGTATTTTGTTTTCAAATACGTACGATAAATAAGTCTTCGTAACGTTTTGAGTAGGTCGGCATCTGCGGCCAGAGACGGATTTTAGTCGGTTTTTGCAGGGTGAGGCGTATGTTTGGGGTATGTTTATTTTCCCTGGGTGCTTTTCAGTAGCTATATTCTGAAATAGGCTTAATTTTTACCAGAATTCAATAAAGGAAGGTTCTCAACTTGACTTTTACCATATACTTGTTGTTATACCGTGAAATTTAGGCACTCTCCGTAATCGGATAGTATATGAGTCATTGGTACTGTTTCAATATACTAAAGAAATAGATCTGTATTAGCAAAGCGTACACAAAGCGTGGGAAGTCTGAGAGCCTAGCGCCACAGTAAAGATATTACAAGCAGTATAATAACTCGGCCGTATTTTTGAAATAAATACCTACAGCCGCGCGGCACGTAAACATGTGATAGGGCTGCCCGCCTGCAGTATTTTAATTACATTTGGTAACTTTGTGTTTCCACTTAGTTTTGTGATTGTAAATAAACTTTTTTATATAAACAAATAAAATACTTTGTAAATTGTAGTAAAATGGGAAGTGATAAAAAAATGCGTGTTTTTTGATTGGTTGATTTAATTAAGGCTGATACTACGTCAATGATCTTGAAGGATTGGTCGTATTCTTAAACATATTTATTTCGGTGATGCCATCTAGGTATTACCTCCACACTACGTGAACAAATAAAAAAAAAGATAAATACCTTCATGAAATTGTAGTGATTTAAAATAGATAATGAAACAATGAACAAACGCACTAATTGTCCCTACGATACGATAGTTCCCCTAGATTTCTCTAGGATGCCATTATCAGATCCTGACACGAAAAAAATGGGACTAACCTGAAAGAATATTCATCCAAATAAAAAAGAAACGGTTTACAAATGACGGAAATATCGCTGTAAATACGATACGATCCTTTTTGGAAGTCGGTTAAAATTCTTGTCACCAATGCCAAGCTGAGCAAAAGTTTTATGAGCTTGCACTTTAAAGCGCATAAAATCCGCCATTTTGATTTTTTAAGAACTAAGTTACCCAGTGACACTCGGCCTATCTAGACGAGTCTAATGACATATCATTTATCAGTATGTGTGTTTGGCAAATTTGTTCGTAACACTCCCGAAGGTCGGCGCGGTCCGGGAGGGGGGTAACGATGACCAGCGCGTACGACTTCACACCCGCGCAGTCCTTTCCTCCCGTCGCCCGCATACAACAACAAGTCATAACATTCAAACACATACTCCTCCTTTGGGCTTCGCCGCAGTCGGGTAACAAAACACAAATGATCCGAGCACAGTCACACTAAACATTGTACAAGCAGTCGAGGTTTTAAACAAAAGCTTATCGTACCTACTGTATCGTGATTCATGAACCGCGTATAACTACCTATTTCAATCGTGTCAATTTCTTTCCTTTACTCTATTCACTTTATTTACTAATCCAGATACCTACCTTTATTCTGGAGATAAAAGGAAATACCTTATCCATTAAAAAATACAATATTATGTACCTACCTACTAATAAGTAAATTTATTTTAAAGTCTTACCTTTCAGAGTTTCCAGGTAACTTAAAAAAAGTTATCTCTGGATGGGATAATTTTGAATTCATGCATCCAAAAACGGCACAGTATTTCCTACTGGTCATAATTAAAAAAATCTAATACTATTAATACACTTTACTCTGCTAATACACCGTGCGTTCGTTCGTCACCGCGGCACAGTCGCGACTGTCTTCACCCTACGATCACCCCATGTTCAAGGTGCGTAGGTATAGCTCGCGTTTCGACCTCTAGTATGAAGTCCAACTACTGGTTGTAATATCTTTACTGTGCTAGCGCTTAGTCAGACGTCACGGTAGACGACAACGTCAGGCAAAGATATACTCTGTGTAGGGTTGCCAGATCGCAGAAATTAAAAGCCGGACAATCCAGCACTTTGGCCTGATATTTAGGTAAAAAGGCCGGACAGCCTACATTATTAAAGATTTTGTGTACATCAGTATTAATAGATACGACAATGTTTTTTATGTAATACTAGCGGACGCCCGCGACTTCGTCCGCGTGAAACTCGTAAACTTTCAATTACTCTTATCCTCACCCATGTACCTCACTCGACATAGATAGATATAGTGTGTCGCGGACTTTTTTGTAGATATAAGATCTACAATTAATTGTAACATTTTATGGTTCTATATTTTATAGTTTAGGCAGCGTACGCAAGCTAAATAACTATTCTAGTTGATTTTT
Source organism: Bicyclus anynana (assembly GCF_947172395.1). Taxonomy (NCBI): domain Eukaryota; kingdom Metazoa; phylum Arthropoda; class Insecta; order Lepidoptera; family Nymphalidae; genus Bicyclus; species Bicyclus anynana. Next base: position 1,654,586 of record NC_069089.1, on the reverse strand, counting down.
TACACCTTGTGTTCGAAAAACCCAAATATCTTACGGAACCCTATTTTTTTCCAAAATGAAATTTAGCCTATGTTATTCGTAGATAATGTAACTTTCGAATGGTGAAAGAGTTTTTAAAATCGGTCCAGTAGTTTTTGAGCCTATTCATTACAAACAAACAAACATACAAACAAAGTTTTCCTCTTTATAATATTAGTATAGCATTTAAGATTATTACTGTAAATTCTGTTCCCACACACACTCGTCGTCGGCTCATTTGCTAAATGTAATGCTTAGCAAAACCCGGACAAGCCGGACACCGTTTATTTCGCTTAGACACGGAATAGAAAAGCCTGACTATGTCCGTCTTTATCCGGACACCTGGCAACTCTAACTCTGTGAAAGTTGAAGGGACTTATCTCTGTTTCCGTGCCTTGAACAAACTATTGTGGGCACAGCGTTGTTGGATATCTTAATATAAATCTGTGCTTATCTGCTTTCATCCAATAACTTACTTTGTCTCTTTAGAAGGTACTAATGACTTTCTCCACTGTAGGGCCATTCTCAAGAGCTGTCTCCGTTATGAATGTTCAAAAATTTGAGAGTATCTTCAATGAAAATTTATGACGGCCTCCGTGGCGCAGTGGTATGCGCGGTGGACTTACAAGACGGAGGTTCTGGATTCAATCCCCGGCTGGGCCGATTGAGTTTTTCTTAATTTGTCCAGGTCTGGTTGGTGGGAGGCTCCGGCTGTGGCTAGTTACCACCCTACCGGCAAAGACGTACCGCCAAGAGATTCAGCGTTCCGGTACGATGTCGTGTAGAAACCGTAAGGAGTGCGGATTTCATTCTACTCCTAGCAAGTAAGCCCATTTCCATTTTAGATTGCAACATAACTTAAGGACTTAATTGTAAAAAAAAATTAAATACTTAAGAAAAGATTTATTGAATTGAGGACTTCAATTTAATATTATGTAATATCCACTGATTATTATTAATTATTAATTATTATAATTATTATTAATCGATATGATAACCTTCACCTGTAAAGAGGGTTTACACGTGTACATAAAGATGCTTGGAGGCCATTGGATCAGCTTCCACCTTCACACAGGAAGTGAAACTATAAGAAATTGTAATGCTGTCATAAAAAAAACCTCAATAGCTCAACTGTAAAAACGGTCTGGTCGGGTTGGTATTGTCGTACCAACTCCTAGCACAGTCTTTCCCGACTAGTTGGAGGGGAATGGGAATATTGGTCGTATTTCAAAAATATATGTCAAATATTCTTTTAAAAAAAAAAAATTGTAAATTTCTTGCCGGTTTCTTCTCAGCAGAATCAGCCTTCCAAACCGGTGGTAGAATCTTTACAAATAGTCAACTAACGTATCAAAAGTGCTTGTAAACTGAGCCTACTTGAAGTAATGAATTTTAAATTTTTGAATTTTTACATTGCATAATATGTTGAAGGTTTTGCATACATAAACTGCATATGTATCAATGAAAGCAAACATAATGACGAAATGAGCAAACCTTCTATAATTGATTCTCCATGAGTTAAAAATGTACATTTGCCTTTCGTTTGTAAAATGATACACACTGAACGCTAATTCTTGAAAGAAAACCTCAGAAAGACATCAAAAGAGTTCCTAAAACTGAACGTTTGTTCGTTCTGTCGATATGTATGTTTATGTAAACCACAAGGACCTTCGTGGAAATTAGAACAAAGTATTGCTTATTAATACGTATGTAGCAAATTGTATACGTTTGACTTAGTAACGGTTATAGAAATAGTCTATTGCAAGGTTTCTCAAAGTGGGGTACGTGAATTTCAGAATTAAGGATAAAATTGTACAAAATTACTCCTAACATAGAATCCATTTGCGACAAGAAACAAGCACACCCATCACGTTAATATTACAAAGAAATTTCTTGTGGTAGGTACTTTATGTGCTACCTTTTATTTTGTTGAACAGTCAAATTTATATTTTTCTTTGGGGGGGGGGGGGGGGGGGGGTCCATTAGTTAGCATTAGTTAGTAAGGGGTTCGCTGTCACTTGGTAATTTTAACAGGTGTTCGTGGAGCCGAAAGTTTGAAAAACCCTGGTCTATTGGTCAAGCAGTAAAATAATTGTTAATATCACCTCCTTAGGATTTAATTTCAAGGTATGATTTTAAAAATATTTGAGATATTATGATATTAGTTAACAGAATTTTCTTTTTTTTATTCTTTGACCCTTGACAACAATCTCACCTGATGGTAAGTAATGAGGCAATCTAAGATAGAAGCGGGCTAAATTGTTAGGAGTAGGATGATGATCCACACCCCTTTCGGTTTCTACATGACATCGTACCGGAACGCCAAATCGATTGGCGGTACGTCTTTGCCAGTAGGGTGGTAGCTAGCCACGAATTTTCTTATTTCTCTACGTGTGTGTGAAGTCTGCCAATCCACATTGGACCAGCGTGGTGGACTAACAGCCTAACCCCTCTCATTCTGAGACGAGACTCGAGCTCAACAGTGAACCGAATAAGGTTGATAATGATGATAGATTATTTATTTCTTTACATAATGTATACTTCTTTTTCTTACATTTTATTTGTGCTCATGAAGAAAGTCTATAAATGAAAATTACTATAGTCTGGCAAGTTCGTTGATAACACTCCCATGATATGCGGGCGACGATGGGAAAGACTGCGCGGGTGTGAAATCGTGCGTGCGGGGAAGTGTCGTGCATCAGTCGTAGTTTTCTCATTCATCGCTACACGCCCCCCGGCTCGCGCGGAACATCGGGAGTATTACCAACGAAGTTGCCAACTGCCAAGCTATAATAAGTAAGCAGTGTAACATGAGGCATATTGTTTCCAAACATTGCGACGTACGTAACGTTAACTTCTAACGCACTTCCTGAAAATCCTCCCACAAGAAAAATAAAAGCACTATCCCTTTGATGTATTCCCCAAATGGTTAGATGTCGTGACCTTACGTATTATCTTCCACGCCATTTACGTCAGAAAGACAATTTTGGTCCGCCACAGACAAACATCCTGCTTCACCCGCATATAGTGAAAGATCAAAGATTATTTTAACTTTATATGTCTTGTCTTTCTTATGGTGGTAATGGGTTAGTTTAGTCAATAATTTAATTAATTTTCTATGTTCCACACGTAACGTAATACTCTTTTCGTACACATTTTTATTTTTAACCGACTTCAAAAAGGAGGAGGTTCTCAATTTGGTCGGTATTTTTTTTTAATGTATGTACACCGATTACTCTACCTGCTGATCAGTATGAAGGCGGTGCTTAGCCGGTGTTGTCTTAATTTAAGCCATTTCTGACAGGACCACATGAAACAACACTGTCTGCAAAATCTAAATCTATAAGATATTCTCACATGGCTTGAATTAATACATCACCGGCTTAGCACCGCCTTCATACTGATCAGCAGGTAGAACATATTATGATGTTATTTTTCACTTTTTAGTTTAGTGGGTACGTTTTTAGGTTTTGAAGTCGGTTGTATTTTTTTATTTACATTTTTTGGTTTCCACGTTAGTTCTGTGTACTTTCCCCCAACTAGTCGGTAAATACTGCAATAGGAGTGGAGTACTGTATTAGTGAAGCGGTCGGAGATCGAATCACCACCTCTCGATAGTTCGGCCCCTTTGCTATTGAACTATAGGTGAGCTATTGAGGTTTATTATATAAACTAGCGGACGCCCGCGTCTTCGTCCGCCCTTAGACCTCTTTAATCCAGCCCTTACAGTAGTATCGCTGTAAAAATGGAGTAACTTCTACCGTTTTCCCAACATTTCCCTTTACTGCTCTGCTCCTATTGATCGTAGCGTGATGAAACGAAATACACCTGCACAGGTGTATGAAGAATAATTGTACCAAGTTTCGCTAAAATCCGTCGAGTAGTTTTTGTTTCTATAGCGAACATACAGACAAAAATTTTACTGATTGCATTTTTGGCATCCGTATTGATCACTAATTATCCCCTGATAGTTATTTTAGAAATATATTTCATGTACAGAATGAACATCTCTACAAATTTATTAGTATAGATAGAAGATTTACTATAAAAGCGAAAACACATCTCAACAACCGCTTGACATAGTAAGACATTTGGCAGGGAAGTAGTTTAAAATTAGTCTGCTAAGAACGGATTTTGAGGCCAGAGTAAGGAGGGTGGACAAAGTCGCGGACGTCTATAGTTTACCCCCTGAGAGGCAATGCCTCGGAATCAAATCTGAAATGAGAAGATAATTATGTGCCCCGCCCACCACTACTTTAGCCTTACAACATTGTTATGGGTGGGGCTCATAATTTGGAGGAGCGTTCTCAAGTTCGTCGAATCGCTTCCCTGCATTCAGAAGCTCATTAATTGGTTATCAAAGTATACACATAAAGAAGAGAGCCCGTGAACCCCAGACCTTCGTCATTTTATAAAAGTTTGTCAGCTCATGCTCCTAACATAAGTAAGTACGGTAGCCAATTATGAAGTTTGGATCGTGGTGGCTTTGGTAGTTTGCAGGTTTTAAGACCTCCTCTGACCCTGACAGACCCTAAACTGTCTTAATATAAAGTAAATTATATTTTTATCGGCTCTCTCTCTCTCTCTCTCTCTAGTCGGTCCCTCATGACTGAGGATCGTGACCACGTTGGCGAGTCATCGTTTGGTTTACAATGCTCCTCCATCGAGTACCGAGTATCGAGGTCGCTGGCCATTTGGACGGCACTGTAAAAGGTGCTCCTGCATCCTTTAGAAGATCGGACCATCGGGTTGGAGATCTACCTCGTGGCCGTTTGCCTTCCACAATTCCCACCACAATTTTTTCGTTCCCACGGCGTGTGATATGTCCAAAATAACTGAGGATGCGCTGTAGACAGATGGTTGAGAGAGAGGTTGTTTTAATTTGAAGCTGTGAAAGAATTGATAAATTTGTGCGTTTGGCAGTCCACGGTACACGTAACATTCGCCTCCAACACTACATCTCGAACTTTTTATCGGCATAATATGAGAAATGACATCCCCATTTGCCAGACATTTGGTTTCATGGCAACCCTTCGCTAGAGACGCTTGAAGTTTCGAAACTAGTGTTTTTCAAAGGGTTGCTATGAAGCCAAGTGTCTGGCAAATGTCGGATGAATAATTTTAAATTACCTATTTGTAGAAATGTTTCTGTACTTATTCATGTTAACCATAACCACAGTATACTACTGTGCCATAACGTTGCAAAGCTTCAAAGGCAAAAGGCAATACGTATGAGTATGAGTCAGTATTAGCCAATGAAGAAAGTTAAATTTTATTACCCCCAAGATACTTTTACGATTACGATTAATTTATAGCTTCTATTACAATGGAATACAGTTCAAAATGGTTCAACATAAAGGCTAATGTTCATACGACTGTTCATTTATCTTGTTGTATTATGAAGAAGGAATGGGTTTGCAGACGAGAGCAATTGATTTATAACTTGCATTGTGGGCTGGCTATAATTGAATGACCGATATTAGTTGTTACGAGTGAAAAGGCAATTGCATTAATGTATATTGTACACTCATCTTTTGCAGTGAAAGTGAACGATTAAAACAAAGAACGGTATAGAATAGCGCAAAATTCGAATAGCCATAAAGTTTCGAGAGTGTAAAGAGAAACTAATATTCTTTGGGCAGAGACACTGTAGAAACACACATAAGATACTTTTTACATCTAAAATATTGGCCTAAGGAATAGAAAAATACATTTAGGTTGTCGTCATCCATAAAAGTTTCTAACCAAATACCTTACTAATCATTAACACGAACAATTCTGCCACAGTCGAAGGACAATATGATAGATCGCCAAAAAGACGGAAAAAAAATTGACAAAGGAAGCGCTAAATGTCACATTATAAATAAACAAACTTACCATCCATAGACCAGAATTTCCACCAGTGGCGCAGTAGAAACTTTCCACATTAATTTAAGAAACTAGAGTAATATTGATAAAACCTAGCATAAAGCCATTGTTTATAAACGTAATAAAGAGAGAATGGTATGAGTAATTCAGGTAAAAAATAAAACCACATGAAAAGTATATCAGTCTATCATTTAGGATTGATTGCATAATATGGACCACGCCTCCAAACGCTATCTATTGCATTCGATGATAATGATAAGATTGATAGAGATAATAATGATTGCAATAATATGAGACTCAAACGCGATGCTAGAGTGGAATGATATTAAACTTTAAGTCTTTTAAGTTTGTAGTTACTAAAAACCTTCATAATGGTAGTAAAATCAGTATAATATATCAAATCATTTTAAGTAGTGACTCTACTACCGGTTTTGAAGACAGAAGATATTGAAAATATCTGGCAAGATACTGAGCAGTTGCTCTCATTTATACAATCATCGTTTACAATAATTACATCTTATCTATTCTATTATATTATAAAGCTGAAGAGTTTGTTTGTTTGTTTGATTGAACGCGCAAAGCTCAGGAACTACTGGTCCGATTTGAAAAATTCTTTCAGTTTTAGATAGCCCATTTATCGAGGAAGGCTATAGACCATATATTATCCCCACATTCCTACGGGAACGGGAACCACGCAGGTGACACCGCGCGGTGTCAGCTAGTCTTTTCTATTACTTATCGCATAATTTGAATTTAGTAATTTTTCTTGGAAAATTTTATTTTTTCTTAAAACATATAGTGTCGTAACACGTTAAGAAAAAATAAAATTTTCAAAAATAAGGTTGCATAATATCATAAAGAAGCAATGCTTTGTGAGGAGCAGGTGGCGTTTGTACAAACAATATTTGGCAAATACACCACGCAACATCCCGTATTGCTGACTGCCTATAATCCTTTATTAGAACGTGCTTTATTGCAATAACATTGGAAGATTTGTGTTCTTGCACTTGAGTTTAGTGCATATGTAAATAAACTGGAAACTATGTAGCTTTAACTGGTTTTATTATTAGATTTTATAATAAAGGACTCATAGGACATACTAGATTTTACATCTTAATAATAGATTTTAGAGTGAGTTAATACCAACATCGTTTTGCGCGTTTTTTTATACGATTACTACGTTAAATATTTCATGTAGACTCGTCGTTATCAACCCATGTACGGCTTACTGCTGGGCTCGAGTCTCCTCTCAGAATGAGAGGGATTAGGCCAATAGTCCACCACGCTGCCTAATGCGAATTGGCAGACTTCACAGACACGCAGAGAATTAAGAAAATTCCCTGGTATGCAGGTTTCCTCACGATGTTTTCCTTCACCGTTTAAAACACGTAATATTTAATTTCTTAAAACGCACACAACTGAAAAGTTGGAGGTGCATGCCCCGCACCAAATTTGAACCCACACTCTCCGGACTGGGAGGCCAAGGTCATATCCACTGGGCTATCAGGTAACATCTAAGGTAAGGTCAGGTCAGGTAAGGTCTAGTAACATTCCAACAAATATTCAATCAATCACAATCGCCTCAATATTTTGATAATATAAGTTATTACAATGATTTCATCCTATATTACCCCATCAACTGTCTCCATCAATTCAAATTTCCGTCACCAAAATATCCAATTAAATAATCACCGCACCATTCTTTTAACATTAATTCATGTCTATTTAAAACAGCTGACATCATGTCCACAGTAAATAGGGATTTATTGAAGTCCAGCTAATTTGTGTCACGGATGGACTTCCCAATATAAATCAATGTCACTTTTGCGACACAATTGCTTGGGAGATCCGAAATAGCATTGGTCATTGGGCCCGCGTCAAAGGTCCACGATGATTTACGATGCCTTTCAGAAGTGGGATTGAGTTGAGGGACTAATAAGTGGCCCTTTCTGCTCGTTTCATCGTGTTCAGAAATATGATACACTTCCATTTGTTTGGTTATCTATTTATAGGCATTATTAAATTACATTACATACATACATTTAGATTCTCTCACATGCTACTTGTGTAAAATGGAGTAAAAACAAATTATACATATAGACTTCTTAAATCTTCAATGACATAAAGTTTCTCTTCAGGTGTTCCCATATAAAACTAGTAATCCTTCGTCGTTATCAACCCATATACGGCTCACTGCTGAGCTCAAGTCTCCTCTCAGAATAAGAGGGGTTAGGCCAATAGTCCACCACGCTGGCCCAATGCGGATTGGCAGACTTCACACACGCAGAGAATTAACAAATTCTCTGGTGTGCAGGTTTCCTCACGATTTTTTCCTTCACCGATTGAGACACGTGATATTTAATTTCTTAATATGCACACAACTGAAAAGTTGGAGGTGCATGCCCCGGACCGGATTCGAACCCACACCCTCGGAGGCAGAGGTCATATCCACTGGGCTATCACGGCTCTTTTTAGTGTTTTTAGTAATCCTTACTGACTTATTATAATTTGTCCTCTTGCACATTTATATCATACGAAATGTTACCAGTGACTTTCTTATTTTTTTAAATGTTGCTAGTTTCGTGGAAAAGTGCGCATAATATTTTATTACTGAAGAAAAAATATATTTATTGAACACGCGTTAAATATTTGGCCCACAGCAGCGTCGGAAGTATGAGTAGGTGTTAAACGAAAATGTTCCAAATAAATTCGTTCAATTGTCCAGTTAATGTTCGCGTCAAACTAATTGATTTACGACATCGATTCATATACGTTTATGTGTTTACTGACGCGCGTGCAAAAAATGTGTTATTTATTGGTTCAAATTTAGACCTTTTGAGCCATTTTTTTTTGTTAAAAGAGCCCTTCCGTTTCCTGTGAACATATGGCATACGTGTGTATTTCGTATATAAAAATTAATTGCTGTCTGTTGTTTCACTATAACTCCAAAACTGTTTGAATAATTTGAAAATTTTAGACACGTTACATACTTTTGAATTGGTATCACCATTTTATACCTATATTCGGCTCACTGCTGAGCTCGAGTCTCCTCTCAGAACGAGAGGGTTTAGGCCAATAGTCCACCACGCTGGCCCAATGCGTATTGGCAGACTTCCCACACGCAAAGAAATAAGAAAATTCTCTGTTACGTAGGTTTCCTCACGATGTTTTTCCTTCACCGTTTGAGACACGTGATATTTAATTTTTTAAAATGCACACGACTGAAAAGTTGGAGGAATCGGAGGCAGAGGTCATATCCACTGGGCTATCACGTCCACAAAGCACACAACTATTATTAACGATTATTATTATATTATTCAATACTAGATTTTCTTTTGTGAGAAGAAAATTAGGGAAAACATTTGACTTTGATAGTTCAATAGCTGAAAATCTTTTTAAAGGATGAAAGAATTTCATTAGGTCAGATTCATATTCAGATGATGTTAAAATTATTATTTGACTAAGCATATGTTTGCTTTCTTGTTAGATGTATGTATTTTAAAACTTTCTCAACATTTATTAAGTTTAGTTAATATATTATTCTCTCTATCTCCATTATTTAAATAGGTAATATTGGGCATTTTGAAAGCCTATAAAAACGTAATCAATCATGAGTACTTAGTTCAGTATGTTGATTGATTAATGGCCGCTATAATCTGTAACTATAGTCAGTGGTCAACCGATAAATTGCTTCTTAACTTGCCATTTAAAAGTGCCCATACAATATTAGATAGATAAAAAAGTTGACAACATATAAATCGCGTTGGCTTTTTGCAAATAGGTTTTTAAGAACAGTTGATAAGGGAATATGCCTGCGACGGCTTGACCTCCCTTATTTAAAGTGTAAAAAAGTAGAAAGTTTGTAAACACGTGATGCTTTTACCAACGTGCCGTCTGTCGTGTAAAGAGTATTTTTTTTTTATATTTTTCTCGCCGTATTATAAAAATCGTGTCACCAGTTGCCAGATACTCAGGTACTAGGCAACCCTTTGTTAGAGAAAAAGTTTCTTAAACTGCTTCTTTAAATTTTTGTGATTGTTTTTTTTTTATTCTTTACAAATTATCCCTTGACTGCAATCTCATCTGATGGTGAGTGATGACGCAATCTAAGATGCAAGCGGGCTAAATTGTTAGGAAGAGGATGAAAATCCACACTCATTTCGGTTTCCACACTACATCGTACCGGAACGCTAAATCGCTTGTCGGTCTTTGTCGGTAGGGTGGTAACTAGCCACGGCCGAAGCCGCCTACCAGCCAATAATTTAAAGAATGTTATGAAAATTTAAAAAGACGACTAAAGACATGCTTTGTAATTGCTGCAATCGAATAGACGTTTATACTTGGACGATTAAGACCCTTGGAACTTGCGAACTCCGAAAACTACGCATATTTACCTATATTTTATTTTAAAGAATATTTGCTATATCTATACTAATATTATAAGGCTAAAGAGTTTGGTTGGTTGATCGCGTTAATCTCAGGAACCATTGGTCCGATTTAAAAAATCTTTCAGTGTTAGATAGCCTATTTATCGCGGAAGACTATAGGCTATATATGTATTATCCCCGTATTCTTCGGGAACGGGAACCACACGGGTGAAACCGCGCGGCGTCAGCTAGTCTTTTAAATATGACCAATAATCCTATTCCCTTCCCAGTCGGGAAAGATTGAGTCCCAAATTGCGTTCGGTACGTAGGTAACAGCTATTTACTAGGAGCATGAGTTGACTAACTTCCAACTTCTATAACAATTGGATGGTCTGGACATCACAGGCTCTCGTTCTATACGCTTTTGAAGTTGTGGGCTTCTGTTATAGTATAGTAGTAGTAGGTATATTCGTGCATGCCCCTAGCATGACCTCATACCGAGGCAAAGGTATCGTGCGTGTGACGTCACTCGAGATATCCCGCTTCCGCCCACACCGGTTGTCGTATTTAAATTTCGGAGATAAAAAAGTGATAAAACCTACTAGCAAAATTTATATACTGTGTCTAGAAAATATTATACTTTTGAAAAAATTATAATTACATTTTACATGATAACATTAAAGTAAAAGATTAAGTATCGGTGGTTTTGGTTATTAGTTATATTTATTTGTGCAAAAATATTAGACGATTTTTTGAATTTTAACAATGCAATAAATTGTAAATAGTGTCTACGTGAATCCATCAGGAAATCAACTCCACGACCGGCCGGATACAAAACCAAGTTAGTGTTGAGTTTGGGCCTTAGCCGTAGTGAACCGCGAAGTAGCTTTTTTGATTGAATTTCTTGGGACTACTCTCAATAGAACATAAATAATTTTTAATTTGAATTTGAATTTGTAGGCTCACTGGAAATAGACTGAAAATTCTATTTCAACCTTCCGATACTCTGCAATGACTTATGACAGATAGTTTGAGCAAGAGAAGTAAAAAAATCTGCGCTAAAACTACCTATCCAAGTAAATCATAGACCAGGTTCTGTAAGGAGTTGAGTGTGCGTAATGTGAGGACTTTAGTCCAATTACTCGATATTGAAGGGGGTATAAACAATCTGACCAAAAAACTTCCTGGCAACACTCAGCAGAACCATAATCTGCAGCGCTTCTGTTGTTAGCTTAAAAGTTAGATTAAATGGCATGTATGAAAATACCACATACCAGAAAGCCACGCTCTGCAGAGTCACTATCCAAGGTGTGCAAACTCTTTTTAATTTTTTTTTTTACTTTTTTTGTATTTGTATTATTGTTTTTCACTCAGTTGTATGTACTCAGCTAAATAAAGCATATTATTAATTAAAAAATGTGAACAAAATGCGGTCCTCATGTTATGCACACTCAACTCCTCACATCGCCTGGTCAATTACGCAGTGAACAGTTATGGCTCCGAGTGCTGTATTAGCGCGTCATAAAAAGCCGCTCGTCGATCACGTCACGTTGACAGATGCGCTGGTTTTTGTACCGCGTCGTAACTCGCGCCCATTCAGCCGGAGCTTGTGAATGGACGCCGCCGAACGCTGGGGAGAATTCACACTTATCCGTTGCCTTTTTAGCATGTATAACATCATTACCATCAGCCTACTTTAGCGGCCTCTACGGAGCTCCTTCTTTAGAGTAGTGCATAAGGCATGTCGAGTTTAGATGTAATATAATGATAAATATAATATAATAGATGTAAGATAAATAATAGTAGTAGTAATTATATATAAATAATAACTGGGATCGATTAATGATTAACGTTCTTTCCTAGACACGAGTGTCTAAAACTACCCACTTTTTATTCATAATTTCTAAGAAATGTACCATCTAATGTTAGGAATGTGATGGGCTTTTAAGTGAAGATTGATTGCCAATTCTACCGTAAATCGTACCAATATTAGGAACGCGAAAGTTTGTATGGATGTTTGTTTGGATGTTTCTTTAGATGCTTGTTTGGATAGTGTCTGTTACTAAAGCGATTTGGCTGAAATTTGTAAAGGCTACTTTTCATCCCTCAAAAATCCATTGTGCCCGTGGGATTCCACGGGATTTCCACGCAATACTAAATTCCACGCGGACGAAATCTCGAGCGTTTGCTAGTACTATCATAAAACACTTGATGAGTCTGCCTGAGTCGGACAACATTTTAACAAATAAAATAAAATAACTAGGTATTAAAACCAGATAATTTTCATCTGGTTTTAAAGTTTGTAAAATCGTTATCCCAAGATTACTTAAATTTAAATTATTTATTATAAATATATTGTATCGCGGACAAGTGTGAAAAGTCCCCTGCGTTCACACTTTACGGCAGATGCGCTCTGTTATTGTGTCTAATGATGCAATCACGTCAGCTGAGTGGCACACATTTCGACTCATCACAATAATATTTGCGTTAACTATCAATTGTTGTAACATCAGCTGTTTGGTTACTTTTTGTTGACACTTAAAGGTGACATTCGGAGTATCGAGATTATTAAAGACAATACTACGAATCATACTAATATAATAAATGCGAAAGTTTGTGTGTGTGTGTAAGTATGTTTGTTCCTCCGGCGGCTACTGAAGCGATTTAGATGAAATTTGGAATAGAGATAGATTTTACTCTGGATTTACACATAGGTTACTTTTCGTTACACAAAAATCCATGGTTATCGTGGGATTTGTAAAAAAATATTTCATTAAAAATTACTGTTTTGTTATTTTTTTTTTTATGAAAAATGCGAGATTTCATATACCTATGGATAATCCATATTCGACTGGTATGTTTGAATTAAGTTAGTTTTATACAATTACTCTTGGATAACTAGTCGCAGAGAATTGAGAAAATTTCCTAACCTGTAGGTTTCCTCACGATGTTTTCCTTCACCGTTTGAGACACGTGATATTTAATTTCTTAAAATGCACACAACTGAAAAGTTGGAGGTGCATGCCCCGAACCGGATTCGAACCCACACCCTTCGAAATCGGAGGCAGAGTTCATATTCACTGGGCTATAACGGCTCTACTATTTAAATGTATATCAAAAGGAAATGTGTTACAGCTTACTTTACTCTTTTGTAGTCAAATTTAAATCGTACTAACCCTACTCGTACAAATTCCTAGAAGACAGAATCACGTATGAACTAGTTTATGTGATAAACAAACAAACGGACAAACACGATCGTTGTAACAGTGACGAGACGACAGATGTTTCCTAGACGGCACAATCTGTACGAACAAATTGAGTTCCTGATTTATATGTAAAGATTAGTAAATATATACAGAATGTTCTGTAAATAGGACGGCATACTCTGCAGGGTGATAGCTGACACCAAGGCCTACTAAAATAACGCCATATATGTTAGCCGAAATTTAACGGTTTTTAAGAGTGTGCAATATGTAATTTGGTTACAAATGGTTCTAGATCTCAGATTCTGGAAATGTTAGGAGCCTGATATTTGGGTAAATGATATTTCAAAGTGTTAGCTTCGTTATGACTATACAATATACACAATTTGTAAAACTTTTCTCGATAGTTTATTTTTTTGAAAAATACATGTTTTGCTCACATTTTGCTTTCAATCTCAGGAAAAGCAAACTAATTTTCTTAAATTTTTGTTTTGTATAGAAAATTAGGTATATATCTTGAACATGGCCATTTTGGTTTTCGTCATGTTGTTTAATTTACTTGCAATTAGGTAAAATGGTTTTGGCGCTCACGTCATAAAATTTGCGTCGCGTGTCAATCGCTCCGTGCTTTTCACTTACGTGAAAGTCATAATTCGGCGTCTCGTTTGCGCTTCGAATTTTATCCATATCGTACCGACGCGCTGTGCGCTCTTAAGTTATTTTAATTTTTGTACAAAGTACAAAAATCCCTACCTTCACATATCGCTTTGTAAAGTATGTCGTAATATTTACGGGACACTCTGTATATGAGACTTCAAGTAGTCATTACTTGAAATGGGTATTTTTCCGTAATTCCGATGGTACATTGAAAATCGAAAGCATAGTTTAAAACAATGGACCATTCGTTTTTGGATACAACTTGAACAATCAAACGGATTGATAGACTTTACTACATAAATAATTACTTTTATTTTCGTTAGTTTCCCATATTCGGGTTTTTCACTTTTTGCGGCAATAATAATTTTAATTACGACTAGCTTCCTGTACATTTTACGTATAACACTTGATGATTGAGCCTCAATAGCTCAACGGTAAAGTGGACGCATCACCGAGAGGTGGTGGTTCGATCCCCGCCCCGTTGGACTATAGTCGTACCCACTCGTCTTTCCCGACTATTTGGGGGAAATGGGAATATTGGTCATATTTAAAAAAAAATATGGTAAATCTTTTTTTAAGATAAAAAAAAAACTTTCATTACTTGCGCATCTTACCGTAGTGATAAAAACTCCATAAGTTGACTAGCAACGTAACCTTTGTACATCCCTAGATTACCGCTACTAAAACAAAGATAAATACTTATTATCGTTATAAAAGACTATTAAACTATGAGGTTACGCAAACAACAAACAAAAAACCATTTAAAAACAATTATTATCAAAATGATGAATGAAGCGGTGTACAAAATAATTGTTATAAAGATAAAATTTACATCAATAAATCGCTCCGTAACAAAATGAATAAGAACTTTTATCAACGAGAAGTTAGAACTGGTCTTGAGTAGGGAATGACAATATCGATGTATCGATATTGCAAAATACAAAATTAGCAATATCGATAATAATCGATATCATTGCTAAGTACAAATGCAATTGCAATATCGATTGATGTCCCAGTGGAGAAGGCCTCTGCCTTTGATTTTTGACGGCCTCCGTGGCGCAGTGATATGCGCGGTGGTTTTTCTAGACGGAGGTCCTGGGTTCGATCCCCGGCTGGGCCGATTGATTTTTTCTTAATTGGTTCAGGTCTGGCTGGTGGGAGGCTTCGGCCGTGGCTAGTTACCACCCTACCGACAAAGACCTACCTACCGCCAAGCGATTTAGCGTTCCGGTAGAATGTCGTGTAGAAACCGAAAGGGGTGTGGATTTTCATCCTCTTCCTAACAAGTTAGCCCGCTTCCATCTTAGACTGCATCATCACTTACCATCAGGTGAGATCATAGTCAAGGGCTAACTTGTAAAGAATAAAATAAAAAAAAGATTCGGTGGATCGTAGATTTGAATCCATTCCGGGGTATGCACCTCCACTTTTTAGTTATTATATTTAAAAAAAATATGTTTGAGGAAAAACATCGTGAGGAAACCTGCATACTTGAAAATTTTCTTTATTCTCTACGTGCGTGAAGTCTGCCAATCCGCATTTGGCCAGCGTCGTAAACTTTTAGCATACCAGATTTTTCATTCTGAGAAGAGACCCGTGCTCAACAGTGACACTAATATACGTTGTTTAATGGTATGATAATATTTCGAAGTTTGTATTGTATACAAGTATATCGATGTTTTTGATTTTTTATTGAGCTCTAATTACTGATAAGAGTTATAGCGATATTATCTTTGAATTTAATTAGTCTACGGGTAAAGCAACATTTATCATTAGTTTGGCTGTGGGCCAATTAATAGTCATAATATTATTCTAAAATATTCCCCAATATTATCATAATACATTTTACCTGCTTAATGATAATATGAGTTTCATAATAATTTTAATTGTTTACTGTTATTGCATTAATTTAATCAATTACAATTAACGTCACCAATGAGGCGCCTGTAAAACTATTTTCCTTTATTTTTATTCCATAGTGAATTGGGAAATCCATCAAAAATGGTCCAACACCACGAACTATTTTAAGCACTCCTTTAATGTTACTATATATTTAGCCATTGTCTACAATTCGAAATGACGTTATTCATCAGGACCTTAAAATTGAAAACGTCGACAAAATAATTCAAAGAATGTCTCTTGCTCATGAACATAGACTTCACCATCACGTAAACATCGAGGCAATCTAGCTTGTCGACGTTACGAATACAGTGAGAAGACTTAAACGGACCAAACCATTTGAGTTAGTGTTTAGTGACTAGTGATAGTGTAGTGGTAAGTGCTACATAGAAGATCACGTGAACAAAGTGACCTAAAGACATAATAGTTAGTGAAAGTCTAAGATTAAGTTATTGGACATTATCTTAATATAATAACAATATATTATAAGTTTAGGTTAAAGTTGAATTACTAATTAGTCACATAAGTAGGCTAGATCGTAATTTTATGATGTACCAAATTGATACTTTACAATAGAGAACAAAAAAAAATTGTCTACAGATTTTATCATTATGAGCAAAGTTATCCTTTCAAAATGAGTTAGTCCGCCACGTTGTCCCATATAATATGTAAGTATCCTCACGATGTTTTTCCGTCGCCGTTTGAGACACGTGATATTTAATTTCTTAAAATCCAAACACTGAAAAGTTTGAGGTGCATGCCCCGGACCGGATTCGAACCTATACTCCCTATAAATCAAAGGCAGATACTTACGGCATTCATCGAATTTTCGTAATCCGTGGATTACATTCAGCCTGATTCACAGATCATCACTATGGTTTGAAAAGTATCGATACTAAAACATGGTGCATCCCTACAACAGGTCCCAGGCGGGCTGAAACACGAGTGGGCTCAAATAATCATCTCGACTGGGAGATTCGGTGTGGCGTCTCGTTTCGCAGAACCGTTTCGAGTGGGGCGTTTGAAATAAATTGGTTCCTTGCTTACAATAAAATAAGCCTAAGCCATTTGATCCTTCTCTTATACATCGTCTACTCTAAACTAATATTATAATTTTTAACTTGTTTATAAAAAGGCAAGATTTCAGTTTTCGTTTGTTTGTTTTTGTTTTGTTGATTTAATACAAAAACTGCTCAACCGATTTTATAAATTCTTCCACCGTTAGAAATCTATATCTTTTTCTAGTAACTTAGGCTATATTTTATTACATAATCACGCGGATGAATCCGCAGGAATTTGCTAGTCTAAGTAATTATGTACATGCAAAAAGTCTCGAAAACCACTTGATGTACGGCGGTTTCAAAATCGACTAACACAAAAAAAGGTTTTCTAAAAATTTTAATATACATATACTTACAGGTTTGGCTATTATTATAAATGCGAATGTGAGTTTGTTTTATTAACCGATTTTAAAAATTATTTTACCAATGGAAAGCTACATTATCAGCGAGTAACAGCTATATTGTACACCGTATTTTCACGGGAACGTCAACTTTTTTTTTAATTATTTACAAGTTAGCCCTTGACTACAATCTCACCTGATGGTGGTGATGCAATCTAGATGGAAGCGGGTCAACTTGTTAGGAGTAGGGTGAAAGTCCACACCCCTTTCGGTTTCTACACGACATCGTACCGGAACGCTAAAAGGCTTGGAGGTACGTCATTGCCGGTAGGGTGGTAACTAGCCCCAGCCGATGCCATCCAGACCTGGACCAATTAAGAAAACTTCAAGCCATCGAACCCAGGACTTCACTCTTGTAAATCCACCGCGCATACCACTGCGCCACAGAGGCCGTCAACTACGCCGGTGAAACTGCGGAGTGCCGCTAATAATAAATAAATAATATTATTATTGAATTATATTAATTTATAATTATTATTTAAAATACTATATATTAATTATTTAAAATACTTAATAATTTACATATGCGATAATAGTGATTATACATATGTAATTTTATTAAAAGCGAAGCTTTGACAGTTTATTGTTATTTGAATATTATTCAGTAATGCGGTTACCGGCTGCTCTAATAAATACAATATGAATAAACATAAGCTGCGTGGCTAACATTGAAGAATAAATATTATTTAACGACTACCAACATATGTAGAGGTGTGTCACATGTTACTAAGCCATAATCAACGTTATCGGCAGAGGGAGGCCTCCCCTAAGAGGCGATATGGAGTATAAACCCACCAGGGTGCTCTGATGCGTGTTACAAGTTCTTCGATACAGGTGGTATTTACAATTATTATTTATGTAATTGTGGAGGGAAGGTATACATAAGAGTGTATTTGATGACTTCAGCTCAGTTGTTTGTTAGGCAGCGTAGACACCGTCACGCTGCCAGTCTCGTTAGTGATATTGTGCAATAATGTTTTGTGTTGTAATTATTGTTTGTGATAAATTGTTTAGTGTGGGCATGGAGAACATTTCAGGCAGGGAAGGTGAATGTTGATGCATTCTAAAGGGATCCCTTAAACCTACTTTCAAGGTCACAAGTCCTGGGACTTGCTTGAGGTGTTTCCTCTACCATAAAATAATGGTGCAATTACTGTCGCTGCTACCCGTCACGTCAAATGCGCGTTGGCTGAGGATGATAACGTTATGCCCTTTTTGACATACGTCCGCTAAACAATCACTTATCACCGCTAGGCTAAAAGGTCCCCTTAGGCCTAAGGCCTTAGCTAACCTATAACTGAAATCATTTTCACGAACGTGCCAGACCCTTAACTAGGATCTTATGAATCGTTGGTGTAACTAAACCAAAATTTATAATTTAAAAACAAAACCCTAAAATAGGGCCTCGGCTTTTTGGCGATGATGACGACACCTACACAAAATTTTCTTTTTGTATAACTTTCTCTGAAATCTGAAATATATGTATTAGTAGCTTAGTAGCATCGTCATACTTGAGAATTTTCTTAATTCTCTACGTATGTGAAGTATGCCAATCTGCATTGAGTCACACGTGGTGGACTATAACGTAACCTCTCTCATTCTGAGAGGAGACTCGTGCTCAACAGTGAGACGAATATGGGTTGTTAATGATGAACGTCGTCAAAAACAAAACCAAAACTCGTCGGTTAAGTAATATTTTCAACTGCTGAAACTTATGTAAACTACAAAACCAGTAAGATGTTTTCGCAAAAACGCACATTTTTTTCCGCAATGTTTTGTGTTAGAACGTAATAAATAGTCGAGACTATTTTCTCATTGCTTTCAAAATTAAAAATAGTACCACTCGCCGCTCAATTGCAATATTTTACAATACAAAAAAAATTGTGAGCATTATCTTCAAGTATTACGCATAGAACTTTTCTCTTACTAATGCCGGAATTATAACTATTTATATTCAAACTAGCGAACACTCGCGACTTCGGCCGCGTGGAAATCAATGAAATCTTTCAACCCCTATTTCATTTTGGGATAGAATTTTAAAAATTTTTGAATCACATTATACCTATTTCGTTTTTTTATGATTTATGAACAGGTTTATAAAACTGTAACTCTAAAAATGAAGGATATTTACATACAAACTTTCAACCCCTATTTCAGCCCCTTTTATTTTAGGGTCAATAAGTATCCTATGTTTAGCTCCAAGGTCCTATTTACCATTGTATCAAAATTCATCTTGATCCGTTAAGCCGTTTAGCCTTGAAAAGATAACAGACATACAGACAAACTTACTTTCGCATCTATACTAATATAATATTATAAAGCGGAAGAGTTTGTTTGTTTGTCTGATTGAACGCGCTAATCTCAGGAACTACTGGTCCGATTTGAAAAATTATTTCAATGTTAGATAGCCCATTTATAGAGGAAGGCTATATAATATCCCCGTATTCCTTCGGGAACGGGAGCTTATAGTTCAATCCCTTAACTTTTAACGTGAACATAAACAGTATTTTGAATCTTTTTATATAAATTGCGAGCACGATCAAACTGGTCACTTGATATTAAGTGATCACCGCTGCCAATGAAAACCGTAAAACAGAGTATGCGGATTTTCAGGGATTTTCTTTCCAACCAATGAAAAATTTATCAAAAGTTTCGAAAGTTTCAAATTTTCAGTTTTAAATTATTTATAATTAAATGTACATATATTTCAGGTCACACATATACCTAGTATGAGTACGTATGTATTCGAATTGAAATTAATTATTTGTATTTATTACAATCATATTTAATTTCAATACGTAAATTTATTTTAAATAAATTAAAAAGTTTTAATAAAATAGTCTTATAATGTTTTTAACGCATAAATAATATGAATTTTGAATCGCATTTAGAAGTGAAATTCAGCTGAAATGTACGACGGAATGTAGTCTAATAGCAATTTCGATAGAAAAATATTCTTTAGAAGATTTAAACAGTCTATAAAGATTAAATTGTTTACATTTAGTTACAAGAAAGCCACTCATACATAACTGAAAAAGAAAATACAAGAAAATTCGTAATGTTTACTTTGATAAGTACAGATTACCTAGATTCACTAATTCTATATTTACCTTGCAATCACGTGGTTCCTGTATACAGTGGCACTCAAACACTTATCAGTGATTTATAAAACACAGTTAAATGGTTGAAAAGATTTGTTTTAATTCAGGTTTTATTTCACCGGCGCGGCTGTTGAGTACGAACACTGCACGTGTTACTTCGACGACAGTTGGGCACCGACTGGCGATGTAGTAGAGAATTCAGTTTCGAGATGCGTGCGAATAGTGAAAATAATCGCTTTTCTTATAATACAGCCGTGTGCCATGATGTCATCTATAGCGTCACCATTTTTTATAGCCAAGTTTATCAGTAGTTCAGCGGCTAGTGGTAGTAACCCTACCAGCAAAGATGTAGAGCTATTCGATTTACCGTTTTTTTTTATTGTTTACAAGTTAGCTCTTGACTACAATCTCACCTGATGGAAAGTGATGATATAGTCTTAGATGGAAGCGGACTAACTTGTAAGGAAGAGGATGAAAATCCACACCCCTTTCGGTTTCTACCGTAGGGTGGTAACTAGCCACGACCAAAGCCTCCCACCAGCCACACCTGGACCAATTAAGAAAATGACAATCTGCCTAGCCGGGGATCGAACCCAGGACCTCCGTTTTGTAAATCCACCGCGCATACCACTGCGCCACAGAGGCCGTCAAACCGTTCTGGTTATGTGTCGTGACATCGGCGCTGAGGAAGGCCGAGGTCCTGGATTCGATCCCCGGCTGGGCGGATTGAGGTTTTCTAGGTCCACCAGGTCTG
Organism: Bicyclus anynana; assembly: GCF_947172395.1. NCBI lineage: Eukaryota > Metazoa > Arthropoda > Insecta > Lepidoptera > Nymphalidae > Bicyclus > Bicyclus anynana. The sequence goes on along the minus strand of NC_069089.1, from coordinate 1,633,257 downwards.
GCTGGTGGGAGGCTTTGGCCATGGCTATTTACCACCCTACTGACGTACTGCCGAGCGATTTAGAGTTCGCGGTATAGAAACCGAAAGGGGTGTGGATTTTCATCCTCCTCCTAACAAGTTAGCCCGCTTCCACCTTAGATTGCATCATCACTTACCATCAGGTGAGACCACATTAATTCGTTCAGACATCATTTTTGTAAAGAGCGAGCCTTTTACCTTTTCATAAAAAAAGCTTGTGAAAGTTCAATCTGTCAGAGTAGTGATTCTCTGACAGATTGAACCATGACCATTCTCAGTTCAGAGTTGTGAATGTGAAGTTAGAGGTGTTAATAGTGCCTTTGAGAGCAAGTTAAGCCGTCGATTTCGGTCATTATCATTGACATCAGCTGATCATCATTAATAACCCATATTCGGCTCACTCTTGAGCATGAGTCTCCTCTCAGAATAAGAGGGGTTAGGCCTTAGTCCACCGCGCTGGCGCAATGCGGATTGACAGACTTCACAGTAGAAAATTGAGAAATTCTCAGGTTTCCTTACCATGTTTTTCCTTCACTGTTGAAAGTTGGTGGTGGAGGTTATATCCACTGGGCTATGACATCTCTCATATCAGTTGATAGTGACATGTTAGACCTACAGATCATTCGATTGGTCCGTCAATTATAAAACTATAAAAAATATGTAGTTACATTACATACAGACAAGTCGAATACTTTACTTACTTTATCTGTAGTCGGTTAATGAGTCACGTTACTATAAAACAAATAAGAGCTGTTTATTTATTTCAAACAATGAGACAATCAGTAAAACGTTTTCAAGGATCTCTTCGCGTCCAGTTAATTAGCGACACCGATTGTGATGTAATGTTAATAAAAATAACAGTCGTATTTCAAATATAAAGGCGACTTCTCACGCCGCGTCTTTATTGAAGTTATACCTTAAGAGTGCGCAGCGCGTCGGTACGATATGGATAAAATTCGAAGCGCAAACAAGACGCCGAATTATGACTTTCACGTGAGTGAAAAGCACGGAGCGATTGACGCGCGACGCAAATTTTATGACGTGAGAGCCAAAACCATTTTTACCTAATTGCAAGTAAATTAAACAACATAACGAAAAACAAAATGGCCATGTACAAGATATATACCTAATTTTCTATACAAAACAAAAATTTAAGAAAATAAGTTTGCTTTTCCTGAGATTGAAAGCAAAATGTGAGCAAAACATGTATTTTTCAAAAAAATAAACTATCGAAAAAAGATTTAAAAATTGTGTATTTTGTATAGTCATAACAAAGCTAACACTTTGAAATATCATTTACCCAAATATCAGGCTCTTAACTTTTCCAGAATCTGAGATCAAGAACCATTTGTAACCACCAAATTACATATTGCACACTCTTAAATCCTTATCCTATAGACGTCCACAGCTGGACATAAGCCTCTTGCATGGGCCTTAAAGCACAACGGTCTCGAGCCGCCAGCATCCAGCGGCTCCCTGCAACCCGCTTGATTTCTTCGGTTCACCTAGTGGGAGGTCGACTAACACTGCGCTTTCCGGTGTGGGGTCGCTGGGATTTAAGTTATAACTTTTTATTATTTTTTTTAAACACGATAGCTCTTGACTGCAATTTCACCTGCAGGGTTATTATGTAGCTCGGTGTACCGTTCAAATAATAAGTCACTACATAGTTTTCATCGTATTTTCGTTTATACAATTATTTATCATCGAATTTTCAGCGAAATGACATAAGTATCTTCATTTTAGATAAAGTGGCAGTAATATAGTTAGTGGTATTAGCAAGTAGAAACATTATTTTAACGACAAACGGTTTTTTACGTTATTTCGTTGAAATAATCATGTTAGATGATTGTAAAACGAAAAAATCACCGCCACTTGATATAAAATGATTAAGCCAATATTATTTCTTTGAAATAACTATGTTAGATGATCGCGTTATCAACCCATATTCGTTATCAGCTCACTGCTGAGCTCGAGTCTCCTCTCAGAATGAAAGGGGTTAGGCAAATAGTCCACCACGCTGGCCCAATGCGGATTGGCAGACTTCACACACACAGAAAATTGAGAAAATTCTCTGGTATGCAGGTTTCCTCACGATGTTTTCCTTCACCGTTTGAGACACGTGATATTTAATTTCTTAAAATGCACACAACTGAAAAGTTGGAGGTGCATGCCCCGGACCGGAATCAAACCCACACCCTCCGGAATCGAAGACAGAGGTCGTATCCACTGATACTGATAGAGGATACGATGAAAAACGATGTAGTGACTTATTATTTTGACGACCTCCGTGGCGCAGTGGTGTGCGCGGTGGATTTACAAGATCCGTTTTGTAAATCCACCTGGTCCTGTCCTGGGTTCGATCTCCAGCTGGGCCGATTGATGTTTTCTTAATTGGTCCAGGTCTGGCTGGTGGGAGGCTTTGGCCGTGGCTAGTTACCATCCTATTGACAAAGACGTACCGCCAAGCGATTAAGCGTTCCAGTACGATGTCGTGTAGAAAACGAAAGGGGTGTAGATTTTCATTTTTCTCCTAAAATGTGAGACCACTTCCATCTTATATTGCATCATCACTTACCATCAAGTGAGATTGTAATCAAGGGCTAAAAAAGGTACACCGAGATACATAATAACCTTGCTGATGCTAAGTGACGATCCAGTGTGATAGAAGCGGGCTCACTTGGAAGCCAAGAAGTTTATGCTCCCTAGCGATTTTACGTAGCATCGTGCCGAGATGCTTAGACGCTAGGCGTTGTCTTTGCCGGTAGGTTGAAGCAAACCCGAGGTCAGGTTATCATGAAAGCCTGCTCAGCGTTCATATATGGTTCAAAACAGGTTTGGTAGATTATATAGTCGAAATCGCAGACATTTAAAAAGATGTTAACCTGAAGATCATCATGATTGCTCTGAACTCCTTCCCCAGCCGGGTCCTAATGACTTTGACCTAATGATTTTGTGAAGGTTGAAACCCAAAGAGAAAGGCTAAAAAATTTTAATAAAAAAAATACAACCGACTTCAAAATCACAAAAATGTTTCTACTAAATTAAAAAGCGAAAAATAACATTTGTAATAAGTATACTGTGGTATAGCTGTTTCAATCATAAAGTTTTAGAATTTCCAGACAGTTCTTTCCCGTGGTTCTTTAAAAAACGGCTTTAATTAATACGCCACTGGCTTGGCACCGCCTTCAATGTGATCAGAAGGTAGCACCTACGATATTATTTTTCGCTTTACTTTTTTTTGGGATTTTGAAGTCGGTTGAATTATTTTGTTAAAAAGATTTTATTTTAAAAAATATGTATTTACTTTACCTTGATCAGTGTTTTCCTCGTTAGCTTTACTTTATTGTCTATTATAAATTTAATTAAGTTTTTAATAAGTGAAACAACAAAGGCACCCGAGGCGGTTGTATTTTCTGAATTTCATAAGAAATTTTCCCGCGTAATTTACTGCGCGATCTGTTTTTATAGCTATCATGAGACTTTTAATCAAAGGCAGGTATATAAGTAGTATTTTTAACGGACTTTTCTCCGCTTTTCAATTTGACGTGTATGTGTTTTTTAATGTTTACTACCCCACAATAACCTTGTCATTTATTAACCAATTATTTTTTGTTTGAAACAGAATACTTCTCCGGCCTCCATAGCGCAGTGGATTTACAAAACGGAGGTCCTGGGTTCAATCCCCGGCTGGGCCGATTGAGGTTTCTAAATTGGTCCAGGTCTGGCTAGTGGGAGGCTTCGGCCGCGGTTAGTTACCACCCTACCGACAAAGACGTGCCGCCAAGCGGGGAAACCAAAAGGGGTGTGGATTTTCATCCTCCTCCTAACAAGTTAGTCCGCTTCCATCTTAGACTGTATCATCACATACCATCAGGAGAGATTGTAGTCAAGGGTTGTAAAGAATAAAAAAAGAAATAAAAAAAATAGAATACTTCCAGATTGGTCCCATTTCATTTTCATGAAAATCGGTTTAGTTTTGTGTTATAATCATAATAACTGAAATACGTCTATGAAGTCGGTTCTATTTTTATTTTTTAAAGATTATATAATATGTAGGTAAAAATATGTATACTTACACGTTAGTTAAATATTGTGTTGGTCCAGTGGTCAGCGTATGCAGCTTTACACCATTTGGTATTGGGTTCGAGTCCTTGCTCGGCTGCTATTGAGAATTTCTTAGAAGAAACCTCAATAGTTCTTCAAATATTGAGATTTTCTTTTAAGAATTTCTCAATCACAATCATCATCATATCAGTCGACGTCCACTGCAGGACATAGACCTTTGTAGGGACTTCCAAACATCACGATACTGAGCCGCCTGCATCCAGCGAATCCCTAGACGCGCTTGTTGTCGTCAGTCCACATGGTAAATCAACACTGCACTTTATAGTACGGGGTCGCCTCTCCAGCACTTTGAGACCCCAACGTTCATCGGCTCTTCGAGCTATGTGCCCCGTCCATTGCTTCAGCTTTCTCAAAAGCTGTCTTTAGTTGAGATGCTCGTAGTGTTACACTTCTGTGTCTCAAAGAGCACGATAAGCTCTCTGTGCCGGTAATTATCCAACGATAGTTTATACTATAGATAAGTTAGGTGCCTACAAACTCACCGCAAAAAGTGATCCGAATTTAGCGACTGACTACTACTGAGCGCACACATGCGCAATTTTGTGTTTACTTACATTATCATCATCATCATATCAGCCGATGGACGTCCACTGCAGTACATAGGCCTTTTGTAGGGACTTCCAAACATCACGATACTGAGCCGCCTGCATCCAGCGAATCCCTGCGATTCGCTTGATGTCGTCAGCCCACCTGGTGGGGGGTCGACCAATACTGCGCTTTCTAGTGCGGGGTCGCCATTCCAGCACTGGGACCCCAACGTCCATCGGCTCTTTGACTTACATTATATATTTATGTATATACAGGGTGATTCGGTCTTTAGTGCGGATATTTTTTTTCGTGGTTCTGTATCATTAATAGAATATAAATCTACAAACAGTTCGATACATTTTATGTAATTTTTTTTTTAATTTATGTCTCTAAAATAACAAAATAATGTACATATTATTACTAAACAAGATATATTCAGCTTAAAAGTGATCTGGTGACGTTCTTTAGGTATCAAACGAAAATAAAATAAACGCACAATAGGGTGACCCTAAAATTCTGTTCAAAAGTAAATAACTTTAGCTAACGATAATTTTGTTATTTTTGAGTTAAAAAAAAAAAGAAAAAATACGTGATCATTAAATTTTGTTTATGTACAAAATATAAAAATATCCGCACTAAAAAAATTTTCTTCCTGTATAGCTTTACACTACACACATTGTAGACAATATTTAGGTAATATGTGTTTAACTTTCGTTTTTGACATTTGTCCGCCTCAGTTTTGATGCGCTAGTGCCCTGTCTCTAGTTTACAAAATCGTTGTCTTCAGTCAGCCATTGACCGTCAATTATTCTCATGTTTCTGCAGCGCAAACGGCAGCGAAGACGTTTCATAAGTCGAGCCGTCATGCACGCAGCGACCAATACACGACGATCAATCAGTTATAGTCGTGGGTGCTGCAGAAACGTGAGAATAATTGATCGTCAATGGCGTGCAGAAAACTATAAAGTTAAAACGCCAATTATCAATGTAATGTAAAGACCACGCGAGCTTTAGCGTTTTATGTTTCGTTGTAAAGACTTGGGTGACGTAATAAATAGTTAAATTTGTCGGTAGGTGAATATTATGGCCCTGGAAGTGACGTCATCGACTACGATTACGTATTACTCTATTTCTTGTTCACGTCGTCGCGCTAAATAAAGCCCTTTAGTCTTTACTTTGTTTGTGGGAACATCACTACGTTAATACTTAGCGAGGTAACTACTATTATACCTTTTTTGATGGCCTTTCTGGCGCACTTGCTATAGTCAGATCGGGTAGGTATTCAACTCCTCCTAACAAGTAAGCCCGCTTCTATCTTAGATTGCATCATCAGTTACCATAGAGAGGTGAGACTGAAATCAAGGGCTAACATGTAAAGAATAACAAAAATAAAATAGAAATATTTTCAAATTAAACGTCACGTTATCTTTTAGTGAATTAGAAGTTGTGATTGACTGACTACTTACTACACAAACCTGAATTTTTAGGGAGTTTTTTAGACGACGAAAACGATTACAACAATGAAACATCGATACAATCGATCGGTTGTTTGACAGAGAGGCAACGTCTTGCGAGTCAGGTCTTTCTATAATTGGTCCGAGATAATTAATTTATTGTATGTGAATCCGGACTCAAAAGGGCTAGAACCCAGAGCCGTAAAGCTTATTATTAAAAATAAAATGTATGTGAATCGAAACGAAAAGTGTCGCTTTAGAAAAAAGAAATATAAAAAAGAACCTTTTTGAGTACTATTATTGTTGTGTAAAAAACCTAAACTTGTGGACTATAGTGTTGTGGTTCTCAACAGAGAGATCCGGGGTTTGATTCCCAGTTCGAGTCGGTTAAGGATTTTATATTTTTTAAATGTGATCAGGTTTGGTCTACCGTGGATAGTTACTACCCCATACCGACAAAAACTTACGCCAAGCGATTTAGCGTTCCGGTACGATGCCGTGTAGAAACCGTCAGAACTATGTATGGATAGAACTTGTTCCTCTTTCAAGTCCGCTTCTATCTTAGATTACATCGTCACATAAAACGTGAGATAACAATCAAGGGCTAACTTGTAATACTAATATTATAAAGGGGTTTTGTATGTCTGTCTATTTTTTGTCCGGACTCCGGACTAATCTCTGGAACAACTGAACTGATTTTAACAGAACTTTTACTGCAAGATAAAGATATTAAACTACATTATTATTATAGGCTATTTTATAAACAAGAAACATCAATGGTTCCACTGAATTTTACGCGTACAAAGTCGCGGGCATCCACTACTTTAAAATAAAATGTAAATTTCAGTTTTTTAATCAATATTTTAACGTTTATTCAGTATCTGAACGTTCAATATCTCAATATTGGCCTGACCAAAAAATAAAAAAAAAAACAAATTCTAATTCCGCAACAGTGGTTAAAAAAATACATGTGGTGCCCCCAATGAGGACCTTTCACATTTTATATTTCAGGTTATTTCTTTTTAATTTCTTTTTTATTTATTGAGAAAGAATACAAAGGAACTTATGCCAAGTTACCTATCAAACTATACAAATCTAGAACTTTTTAATACAACTATTGCCATCTAGTAATGAATATAAATTTAGTATTTTAGCTACTCGCCGCCAGATGGTGCTATTTGTTATATTTTAAAAATGACTCAATAGATGGCGCTATACTTTTTACGAGCTATGTGATCTTTTGAGCACTAACTTCTTATAAAAGCATAATAATGGTAATAAGTAAAGTCGAAAACTTAAAGTCACGACTTACTTATGTAGTAAGAAGTTATCAAACGACAACAAGTCTCTCTGTAACCGTACCATAATAGAAACAGTTAATGAAAACGATGCGATGAAACTATGAAGTCACTGCAATGCGCCGCACTATTACGGTAGGCGTCCACATATCCGCATCGTAAGTACACATCGGACGCATGGCATCAAACGGATTTTAGTATTCTTAGTATAGAAAAGGGTTTCTCAAACTTTCGGCTCCACGAACCTCTGTTAAAATTTCCAATTGACAGCGAACCCCTTACTAACGCTTACTAACGAACCTCCTCCTCCTCCCCAAAAAAAAAATATTTTGACTGCTAAAGAAAATAAGGTTTTTATTTGAATAAAAGGTAACACATAAAGTACTAAAAGAAATGTTTTTGTAATATTAATGTGATGGGTGTGCTTCTTTCTTGTCGCAAATGGATTTAATGTTAGGGGGTTCGCGTACCCCACTTTGAGAAACCCTGCTATAGAAAGTCATACAAGTGCGTCCACTGATCCGCATCTTACGGATTTTTCCTACCGAAAAATTAAAAATCCGTTTGATCCGATGCGTCCGATACGTACGATACGGATCAGTGGAAGCCTACTATAATAGAACAGTTAATGAAAACGATGCGATTTGCGTATGAAAGTATGAAGTCCCGCAATGCGCTGCACAGCGTCCACATATCCACATTGTACACATTGGATGTATGGTATCAAACGGATTTAACTATACTTACTATAAAAAGTTATAAAAGTGCGTCCACTGATCCGCATCGTGGGGAACGCATCAAACGGATTTTTTCTACCGTAAAATAAAAAATTCGTTTGTTGAGACGAGTCTGATACATACGATGCGGATCAGTGGACGCCTACCACAATAGAACAGTTAATGAAAACGACGCGATTTGCGTATGAAAGTATGAAGTCACCGCAATGCGCCGCACCATTATCCGCCGAGGTCTATGGTAATGTATCAACACAAGCTGAGGGAGAAAATGACCCACTTCCTCTGTAACCGGATTAATTTCATTCGTAAGGTTTCAATGAATCCGATACGCGACATTAAGCAGCGCTATTATTGGTATGCCTCTATGGTACACTGGTTAGCCTATGTGGTCTTAGAAAACGAGGTCCTGGGTTCAAATTAGTGGTATTAGTACGGTAAGTAACTGCGCAATTTGGACCGTGACGTCTAATTTTTAAAAAGAATATTTGTCATTACCATTACCATTTCCCTCTAACTAATCATGAAGGACTACTTGGAGGAATTATATTTAGAATTTACGTTTTACGGGGATCGAACCACCATTGATGACTCCGACTGCTTAACCGTTGAGCTAAAAGGCTTTTGCTAAGTATATAGGGTTTTTTTTAATATTCACTACTACTACACTACTTTAATATTAACACAATGTGGAGTAAAAAAATAAAGTAAATGGTAGGTAACATCATTCGACATTGCCTATTCCGGCCGATAGAGATCCACTAAACATTATGCGAACTAGCTGCCTCGTTTTGTCGAGTGTAAAATTTACGTAAATTTACGGGGATCGAACCACCGACTCCGTAACTCCGACTGCTTTATCGTTGAGCTACTATGGCTCTTTCTAAGTAAATAGCATTTTTTAATATTCACTCATATCGTATGTTAATATTAACATAATGTGGAATAAAAAATATGAAAAATGGTAGCATCATTGGACATTGTCTATTCCGGCCGATAGAGATCCATTAAACATTATGCGATCTAGCTGCCTCGTTATGTGGAGTATTTCATTCATCATAAGCATCATTAACAGCCGATGGACGTCCGCTGCTAGTGCTAGGACCTGCCTGGCTAGACGTTACCCCTCTGTCAAAACTATATGATCACGTTGTTATACAAACTGGATCTATAGAATCGATGTTTCATTGTGCTAAAATTACACGTGTGCGTATTACGATTTATAATTTACAGTTGTGTAAGGACACAGGACGTATTTATTAGTGTTAAAATTCAATGTGCTAGTTTACCTCGACCTCATCAAAAAAACTACAGACAATTTTGTTAGTGAATTTGAATGCGATTCAAATCCAGAGGTAATTGGTCTGAGCCAACAAATTAACATTATGACTGTTGCTTAAATGAAAATAAATTCATGGCCCTGACACTAAATATGCTTGCGATAACTTTCAAGTTTGCACCCTATTATAGGGTCCCTATAAATGGACCAAGGGCGCTCGAGAATGTCCTATTATTACAGATCTAATGAATTGCCCGTAATTAAAATTTTTAATATAATTTCAACGCTTAATAGTTTCTGTCAGCGAAAGAATCGCGTTGTAAAGTACTCGCCGTATATTATTGAAACAGCGGCAGTTAAGTTGCTTTATTAAAGGTCGTTTGATGTGTAATTACTGCGCAAAATGGAGGTTATCAATGTTTTTTTTTTTAAATAGAACTAACTATAACTTTTTAAATTGAGATTTTTTTTGTAAAAATAACTTTTTACGTCTCAAATAGGTCATCTCTATAGTCTCATCATCTGACTGCATCATCACTTACCATCAGGTGAGATTGTAATCAAGGGCTAACTTGTAAAGAATTAAAAAAAAAAAAAGAAAATCTCACCCTAAGAGCGAGATCCGCGTAGTTTCGGTTCCTGTGAGAATACAGGGATAATATATAGCCATGACATTCACACACAACGTGTAGTGGTAACATAAGTACTTAATTTTCAAAACTGGTTTAGTATATCCAAAAATTATCCTCTACAACACTACAAACTATACCTCTTTTTAACCGACTTCCAAAAAGGAGGAGGTTCTACGTTCGGCTGTATGTATGTTTTTTTTTTTTTTTTTTATGTATGTCCAGCGATAATTCCGTCATTTGTGGACCGATTTTAAAAATTCTTTTTTTGTTTTGAAGGGTTTGATTCCAGGGTGGTCCCATTTTTTTCATGTCAGGATCTGATGATGGCATCCTGGAGAAATCGAGGGGAACTTTCAAAAATCGTAGAGACGGCTAGTGCGTTTGTTAGTGTTTCCATAAGGTATTTTAAACCACTACAGTTTTATGAAGGTCTGGAGTTGGTCTGATGATGGAGCCGATACACAGACGATGGAACTCGTCAACGATTTACAGCAGGTACCTTTTGTTTGGGCTTAATTTATTTGTATTGATGAGAACTTTCCACCTAGATGGGTTGTGACTGTATTAAGGGTCTGATGATGAAGACGAAGGACAGTGAAGAGAACTCCTCGACGGTTCACAGTAGCTACCTTGCGTTTGGACTTGATAAATTTGTATTGATGAGAACTTTCCACCTAGATGGGTTGTGACTGTATTAGGGGTCTGGTGATGAAGACGAAGGATAGTTAAGGGAACTCCTCGACGGTTCACAGTAGCTACCTTGTGTTTTGACTTGATAATTTTGTATTGATGAGAACTTTCCACCTGGATAGGTTGTGACTGTATTAGAGGTCTGGTGATGAAGATGAAGGAGAGTTAAGGGAACTCCTCGACGGTTCATAGTAGCTACCTTGTGTTTGGACTTGATAAATTTTATATTGATGAGAATTTTCCACCCATATGGATTGTGACTGCATAGGGGGTCTGGTGATGAAGACGGAGGACAGTCAGACAGTCAGTAGGTTTGTTCACACTCAGTAGGTGTGCTAACACTAAAAATTAAAAAATAAAAATTTTAATAAAAAAAAATCAACCGACTTCCAACTCAAAAATTAACATAAACTAAAAAGCAAAAAATAACATCTTACCTATGTGCTACCTTCTGATCAGTTTGAAGGCGGTGCCAATCCAGTGTCATGTTTTAATTAAAGCCGTTTCTGAAAGAATCACAGAAATTGTGTAATTTAAACGGCTTGAATTAAAACATCACTAGCTTGGCACCACCTTCAAACTGATCAGAAGGTAGCACATAGGTAAGATGTTATTTTTTGCTTTTTAGTTTATGTTAATTTTTGAGTTGGAAGTCGGTTGAATTTTTTTTATTAAATTTTTTTTAGGGTTCCGTAGTCCTCAAGGAACCCTTATAGTTTCGTCATGTCCGTCTGTCTGTCTGTCTGTCCGTCCGTTTGCGGTTTAGCGCAGAGACTAATACTACTAGAAATCTGTAAAGTAAAGTAAAAGTCGTAAAATAAAATCTCGAAAATATTTTTTTAGGGTACCTACCTCCCCTACATGTAAAGTGGGGATGATTTTTTTTACTTGTGTACTTTATAGTGTGGAATATACTCGTTGGATAGGTCTTTGAAATATATTAATATTAGTATAGATTAATATGTATTCTAAGGTAATATGACTAGTGCGAATTGGATTTGTGTACTTAATACTCTCCGAGTTAAGAGCAAACCTTGAACCTTTTTTAGCGTAGATAACTAAGTTTTACTCAGATGGCATTCGGTCACTACGGATGTCTGAGAGCTGGTGGACAGGTTTGATTAGTCGAGACAAGTTGAAAGCATGACATATATCTTGTTCTTTTATGCAAAAAATAAAAATTCCTACCGCTCCCCAGCTAAGTCTCCAGTGCTGTATTAGGGTAGCATATAAGAAGTACCTACATATAGGACAAGTTGATTCAAATACCTACTACAAAATATCCATCAGCTCTCGGACCCACAGAAATGAAGTAAGCGCGGCGTCGACAGGTGGGTGGCGAGGCGTCACATAACGCGTCCGCAGCAAAATATGAGTTTTGAGCTTTAGTTTACAGGCTAGTTTTGCGACATTTTTTTTCAAAATTGTTAGTGAATAACCCAGCCAAGATTCGATATTCAAAAACCATCTTCATATTGTACGACACAGCATGAAGGTCAATAAGTAATAATTAGCGATGTTTTCTGTGCAAAATTGTTAGTGAATAACCCAGCCAAGATTCGATATTCAAAAACCATCTTCATATTGTACGTGACAGCACGAAGGTCGATAAGTAATAATTAGCGATGTTTTCTGTGTAACATGAATCAGCTTGAGGAAAAAACACTTTGATTGCATAAGGCCTATTTATTGTATTGTTTGTTTCGAGTTAGCGGCGTCTAGAAAACCATAATGTTTTGATAAATGATATCACCTACTAATTATAGTTTATTGGTGTCATTTAGGATGACTTAGTGTTATTATCAACCCATATTCGGCTCACTGCTGAGCTCGAATCTCCTCTCAGTGGTATTATTAGGTATTCATCTTCATGATCGAAGTTTGGTGGTCAATACGCGAAAAGTTTTCTTGCATTGAAATTTTTTTTTGGCTTAGGATACCCAGTCCCTTAAATCGTTTAATAATTTACGTGTTTGGAGGCCGAGTGTTCTTTATTAAGTACTAGAGGACGCGCTACTACGAGTATTTCTTTTTTTTTTTTTATTCTTTACAAGTTAGCCCTTGACTACAATCTCACCTGATGGTAAGTGATGATGTAATCTAAGATGGAAGCGGGCTAACTTGTTAGGAGGAGGATGAAAATCCACACTTCTTTCGGTTTCTACACGACATCGTACCGGAACGCTATATCACTTGGCGGTACATCTTTGTCGGTAGGGTGGTAACTAGCCACGGCCGAAGCCTCCCACCAGCTAGACCTGGACCAATTAAGAAAACCTCAATCGGTCCAACCGGGGATCGAACCCAGGACCTCCGTCATTAAATCCACCGTATTTAAGCCGTAGGTGACAAAATGTCGGCCTTCACAAAACGTTAGTTAGTTTGTGTACTGATCCCAATTGTACGGATCGCATCGAACGGATTTTATCTACCGTAAAATTAAAAATCCTTTTGATGCGATGCGTTCGATACGTACGATGCCGACCAGTGGACGCCCGCCTTAAATTAAAGTATCACATTTAATAAGTAAAGTGTTTTTCAGATAGCATGGGTACGGTGACAGCCGTGCTTTTTTTTTTATTCTTTACAAGTTAGCCCTTCACTACAATATCACCTGATGTTAAGTGATGATGCAGTCTAAGATGGAAGCGGGCTAACTTGTTAGGAGGAGGATGAAAATCCACACCCCTTTCGGTTTCTACACGGCATCGTACCGGAACGCTAAATCGATTGGCGGTACGTCTTTGCCGGTAGGGTGGTAACTAGCCACGGCCGAAACCTCCCACCACTTATTATGACGTTCGTACGTACTATTATCGTGAATCGCGGTAAACATTCAAGAGCAAAAACGAACTGTCACCCGCACCATCCTACATGAAACGAACTGCAATTAGACACTTTTTAAGATTGTAGGCAGGTTCATACAACGTCTTTAAGGTACAGCGCAGATTAATTTGATGTAGGTAAGACAAAGTGAAATTACAAGAACTTTTAACGAAAAACATAAAACTTTTCTTTCGAGTCTTTTACTTGTTAATTTCGCACACTCTGAAGTCTTAAAAAACTTCTTTATCAAAGCATGATGAATTTTGTATGAAACGTATATAAGTTATTAAATTTTAATAAGCGGCCTTCGCTTCGTTGTATTTATTTCGTGTTCGAAGCAAAATTATGACAAGGACGACTATCGTCCCATTCGATATCCACATTTATTTATTTAATATAGTATATTATTAAATTCTAAATTATATTATATATAGGCTTAAGAGCGCGCAGCGCGTCGGTACGATATGGATAAAATTCGAAGCGCAAACGAGACGCCGAATTATGACTTTCACGTGAGTGAAAAGCACGGAGCGATTGGCGCGCGACGCAAATTTTATGACGTGAGCGCCAAAACCATTTTTACCTAATTGCAAGTGAATAAAACAACATAACGAAAAATAAAATGGCCATGTTCAAGTTCAAAATTTAAGAAAATAAGTTTGCTTTTCCTGAGATTGAAAGCAAAATGTGAGCAAAACATGTATTTTTCAAAAAAAATAAACCATCGAGAAAAGTTTTACAAATTGTGTATTTTGTATAGTCATAACGAAGCTAACATTTTGAAATATCATTTACCCAAATATTTTTTCATTACCCTAACTTTTCCAGAATCTGAGATCCAGAACCATTTGTAACCACCAAATTACATATTGCACACTCTTAACTGTCCAGTCGAAAAGTGGAGCAATAACAGAATACCCTGCGATATGTGGGATAGCCTAGAAAAAGGCAACAATTCAGCATTTTGCCACAAAAAAGTATACAGTTCGTTGATGACATTCCCATGGTATGCGGGCGGCGGAAAGAACTGAGCGGGTGTGAAGTCGTGCGCGCGGGACATCGCTACCCCCCGCGCCGACCATCGGGAGTGTTACGAACGAATTTGCCATGCTAAAGTCCTAACACAGGCTTTTCCGACTAATTGGAACGGGAATATTAGCTACTAGCTGACGCCGCGCGGTTTCACCCGCGTGGTTCCCGTTCCCGTAGGAATACGGGTATAATATATAGCCTATAGCCTTCCTCGATAAATGGGCTATCTAACACTCAAATATTTTTTCAAATCGGACCAGTAGTTCCTGAGATTAGCGCGTTCAATCAATCAAACAAAGAAACAAACTCTTCAACTTTATATATTAGTAGGTTTAAATGGCAAATATTATTATTAAAAAACTCGTGTCTCATACTTAAATCTTACATTTCATTATCCTTCAATGTTAAACACTGTCACTATAAATAAATGAATCTCAATTCGGAAACAACATTACATAGGCAATTGTTTGCTTATTTTGTCACAATAAGTTACATAATCTACAATCACGAATGTGCCTATTTTCAAAGCCACGGTAAGCCATGCTGCAGCATTTGGCGCTCAAGTTAACTGTACCATATGTATACGATACTGCACAATCTACGATCTGCAGGGCGTTGGGCATACGTACACAATATCAGAGCCATGTCTAAGCTCTGTGTTGTAGCCTCAGACCAATTATTGTATAGGACCTGCCTCGCTAGACGTTACTTTTCTGTCAAAGTATATGATCAACGATCTAATGCGATTATAAAAACTGTCTCTAAAGTATCGATGTTAAATAATTGTAATCGTGTTCGTCAGTTAAAGAGCTCCGTAAAAATACCTTTTTGTGTAATTGAATTGTGTAAAAAACGGGCAAAAACTTCTAGTTTAGTATAAGATATACACCAAATCTAAGCTCGTTTTCTTCAGAAAATTACAGACAATTTTGTTCGTGACTATGAAGTGCGATACAGGTCCTTCTATAATTGGTCTGAGGTTGTAGCTAATAGCCTTTGTCCTACTTATGGCAGTGTATTAAAATAGAACAAGTAAACAAACTAAACACTTATTAAGAAGAAAATATGTAGTCTAAAACACTATGATCTGATTATTGCAAATCTAAAAAGACAAAGAGACTTTTGTATCATTTGTCACACCAGATAAATAAGTACTTATACATTTTCTTACACGAATTTTTGCTCAATAATGTAATATCCCAATCTACAAATAACAACCATAAATAAACATACGCGTAGTTTTGAGAATCTCGTCCTTCCGTCCGTCCCTTAGACCATTAATAACGGTCTAAGGTCCGTCCGTATTTTAAGTACCTACTCCAAAACCATAGGTTTGATATAATATCTACAACTTAATAAAATTACTAATAACCTAATGAATACTATTCTTTATATAGAAGATTATATATTTTTTTCTTTGATTGTTTGATACGAACTCGAAGAATACTTGACCGATTTAAAAAAAATTCACCATTACAAAATTATGTTCTAAAGTGTAACATAGGCTATATTTTATCTCCGTATTCTCACAGTAACGGGAATTACACGAACGCACATAATGTAGGACAGTATAAAATAAACGCTTATAATTTTCCAACACAGAGTATGACTAAATTACACTGAAGGTAGGTATTTTGGTATTTCGTAGAAAGTCATTTTAACTTAAGTACCTAATATGGCGTTATTTTAGTAGGCCTTATAGATCAGAAAACGCTAAGGCTAACGAGTATTTTTAAATATCTAACACCCTGCTATCACCCTGTAGAGTAAGTATGTCGTGATATTTACGGGACACCTGTGGGACACCCTATATCTAAGTTTATTTATTAATTACTAGTCGCCCGTTACTTCGTCCGAGTGGAAATCAATGTAAACTTTCAACCCCTATTTACCCTTAGGGGTTGAATTTAAGAAATTCTTGAATCACGTTATGTTTTGTAATTATTTTTTTTATGATTTAGAAAACAAGTTTTTAAAGCTGTAAAAATTAAGGACTTTCCATACAAACTTTGAACTATTTCACCAACTTTTATTTTTATTTTAGGATCAAAACTCATCTTGATCGGTTCAGCCGTTTAGCCGTGTAAAAGTAACAGACAGATAGACAGACTTACTATCGCATTTATAATATCAGTATAGATTATATATTATACGTAATTTAATTAAGCTTACCCAAAGTAGAACATAAAACCAATTAGTTTATTTAAATACATATATTTATATATTTATATTTATACTGTAATCCGCTTGTTTTGCTTCATTGTAGCCGTATGTATTATCGCAACAAATAATAATAACAGAAGCTGTTTACTTTCGCCACATTACCATAGAAATGAGAAGACGCGACCGTACCATGTTTTGTAATTTTGAATTTGCATGTAATGCAATCTGGCTAGGATCGGATTGTGTTATTCT
This sequence comes from Bicyclus anynana, assembly GCF_947172395.1. NCBI lineage: Eukaryota > Metazoa > Arthropoda > Insecta > Lepidoptera > Nymphalidae > Bicyclus > Bicyclus anynana. The sequence continues at coordinate 1,616,223 of NC_069089.1, read as the reverse complement.
GAAACAAAAATGTAGCCACGAAGTTCAAATGTCGAAAATATTACATTAAATAGCCAAAGACTAAAGGTAAAAGTTCACAGTCGAGATGAAATTCATCGACCTATATGATTTAGAAGTGAATACATATTTGCACAGAGTCGGAACTCGCAGCTATGTGTTTACTTCTAAAAACCTGCGCCGAAATAGCTATTTTTCCATTTACAAGTTTTATACTGAATATCTCTACTCAAAAAAAAAATCGAGTGTTGGCATAAACAAAAGAAACATTAATTCAAGAATCTCTTACATCCTTTCACAGCACGTCATCATCTCTACTCGAATACGTGTTGGCGCTTAGAGCAATAATATTAAATTCTCTAACGACCTCTATCAAACTTTAATGATGATGAGGGAAAGGTTACACCATCAACTTCCTAACTCTAGATTGAAAACTTTACTGAAAATTCTTTGGTAGAAATAAAAGCTCATTAATAATAATAATATGGTCCGGACCAAATATTTCAAATACGCCCTCCAATTTCATGTTTTAGAATTTATGGCCAATTTAATGTTCAGATTAACCATATACGAGTACGTATAGTATACCATATAGTATAGTGAACAAGTGTGTGCGCAAACAAAGGTACACTCTCTATTTTTAGCGATACGGCCGCCTATTGTGCATTTTCTTTTTTTCCATTATTTTTCTGTATTGTATGTTTCTTTGTGGTGTACAATTAAGTATATTTTCATTTCATTTATCTATTCCCTCAATCTCATAGCTCGATGGGATGGCGGACCGACACGACCTGTGAGAGATCAGGCGCAGGACCGACTGCTTTACGTGCTCTCTGAGGCACGGGGGTGTACCTAATACCGCCAACTTCTTAACTCCCGGCTAGAGTAAAAGCTCATTACTACATAGCCCGACCAATGACTCATACCCAAAACCACATGATCCGAATCCACATAAACTAAAGACTGAACCAACGAGATAGTCATAATTTACATACATCTATTTGTTAGCCAAAATTATGTATCCACTTTTACAAGCTTATCGTGAAGTTTCGTCTATTTTATACTAGTCAGTGTTAGCGGTAGGGTAAAGTTGCCAGTTTGCCTGTTATTGGCAGCTCAATGGAACGACCTTGATCGAATTTTATAGGACGCGTTCGAATTAATTTTCCTAGAAAACTATTTAAATTAAATGTCTGCTAGTGAAAGTGGCCCTCGACAAAACTACGTCCATTTTGTTATTACAACGGAAAAGAGAGTAACAAAAATTCACAAACTGAACAGAACATAGAAATGTACGTAGGAACGTTATTTTATAAAAGCTGAAAGGAGAAACTCAGTCTCCATACAAACTCGAGCCCAAATTATACGAACGATACAGAGCTGACAATTAGCTATAAATTAGGACAATCAAGAAGAACTCAAGAGGTCACTTTTCAAAGAAATCTATATTTGCCTAATCAGTTAAATTACTTATTACCGGTGGGCAATCATTCGTATCCCTTTGACAAAAATTAATTGCAATATCTTTGTCTAACTGACAGGCGACAGTGTTAATAAGGATATGACACTAACTTGATACATCTAATTAAATTAAGCTATTAATTTAATTGGATGTATTAAGTCACACATTTTGACTTTGACATTGACAGCTCGCGTTTGCAAAGACAACTGACAATCAGTATAATAAAAGAGAATATAATAAATCACTACGAGTAGTCCATGGACTGACTAATCATAATATTATTGACCATTCCACTGCCCCATTGTAGTATCTGAATAGAAAGAAGAAAGAAAGAAAATAAATCTATTGCTGCTAAAGAGTGCATAGCACCCGTGCGAAGATGGGGCGGTTCGCTAGTAGACCTATATAACTAGATATTTCATAAACCTTGTCTTAACACGAGCTCCAAAAATTTGTTATATTATTATCAATTTTTACTATTAAACGAAATGATTTACGTCCGTAATGTTTTACTAAGCAATTAATGTTTTTTAGGTAACGTAATGAACATACTTATTTGTAATGCCCTTCCGGCGTTTGTGTTTCCTGACACTTATAATTTGAACACCTTCAAAGCAAGAGTGAATAGGCATCTTCTAGGTT